>NC_071260.1:10733649-10746149 GCF_023375685.1 Ictalurus furcatus | reverse complement strand
ATTAACCTCAAGAGAAAGAGAAGGAACGACTGCTTAAGGTTACTATACTACCAGGCCGTACAGGATTTTTTTTATTTTATTTTTTTGTGATTGTTGCGGCTCAAAATGCTTGGTTTTGCTGCTGCTTTTTGCATAATCTGTTATGCGATTTTCCGAGTTTTTTTTTGTTTTTTTTTTAAAAACTACCTGAATTGGCGAAATTTCAATTGCACTTTCGCAGTGATGTTTGTTGGTAAATGAGACCTTTTAGCTGTACTCACATACAAAACACGTGAAACGAAGACGGCTTCGACTGAGTGCGTTTTGTGATGACGTCACATGGCGCGTCACGGCCCAAATCTGCTGAGAATCTGGGGTAATTTAGAAAATCTGCAAGCTCCTCCGAGTTTGCTTGATTTGGCGTTAATTTCTGCGATCGCAAAATCCTGGAGGGACTGTGTTAAGCACGAAGGTGATAACTTGCTCCGTGGATGTTTTATAACATTACATTTACCTATGCACAGATTTTTAAAAAAAAATTTTAAAAAAAATGTTACGTTTATTTTTCAATAAATTACATTAAAACTGAAATCTTTGTCATGTTGCTGTGGTATAAGAGGAATGACCCACTTCGGGGTGTTCTGGTAAAGGAAAAGAATCAATTTGGGGATGTAACATTCAGTACGTTTACACGGACAGTAATATTCCGATATTAACCCGATACTCCAATTAAGAAACTAGCATGTAAACAGCGATTACTGATGACCTTAATCCGATTAAAATCATACGCGAAGTAAACACAAATCGAATTAAGACGTGTGGAGTATTCCTGTTTCAGTCGCGTTATCGATGTGCGTTACAGACATGTACACACCTTAATCACAATATTAACATCGTGTGGGAATTTTCACCGCATTTTGCGACAGGACACGTACACACACGGCAGCGCTCAACCGTCTGACGGCAAACAAGAGAGCACGGCTGCGTCCCAAACCGCATACTTACTTGCTATATAGTAGGTGAAATACATGTATCTCAGCTACTATATAGTAGGTAAGTACGCGGTTTGGGACGCAGCCCACGGCTTCAAGCAGTCGTCTATTTGCACGTATAGCATGACAAATAATTAACTGCACTTGAAGCTTTCGTAAAGTTAAAACTGAAACACCCGAAACGTATACGGTACCATAACGAAGACCAACTGTATGTCGATACGTGAAATTCTGGAGGGAACGTCGGACGGCGTGGCGTGGGGACGTAATGACGCGTGCCGTTAATCCATCTATGTTCTATAACATGTACAACGGGAACATGAAAGGAGTATTCTAAAAGCGACTCATGTAAACACCTTAATCACAATACTGTCTTATTCAGAATAAGGTCAATAATTAGATCATTACTGTCCGTGTAAACGTAGTCAGTGACTTTAGTACACTGTCATTGGTTATTTTCCTTTGACAGCACACATTGTCAGGTTTTATTAATTACATAAAGTAAAAGTTTTACTGTGCGGGTTATCGGCTGTCGTGGTAACATGATATTAAAAAAAAAAAACTTTTAGAGAAATTTGCATACATTTTTTTTTTTTTATTATTATTATTTAAAAAAAAAGTCTCTCCTAAAAACTTCTTAAAATTACAAGTGTTCATTTTATATTTCGAAATAGCGATGGTTATCATGCTGGTTATCAAGCTTGACTATAGCTATAACTATTAATGAAGAAGGTGAATAATGTCTGATGAGGAATGTGTGTACGTTTAAACAAAGGAGTTTTTTGTGTGTGTGTGTGTGTGTGTGTGATGGCGTGAAACTGAAATCCGTGACACTGCAATTTCAGCTTTTACTTTGGTTTGTGTAATAGCCTGCACACGTGCGTCAGAGGACACACACTTTTAACCCTGAAGTAAAATGAAAAGCATGGAAGGGGAAACACGGGTGCAGGCACGTATTTACTCAAAACTGTAGAAGAACTGAGAATTCATAAGGTTTTGTGTGACGGTACCTAGATTAAGTAGCGATCTTTCCTCTTAATTTAGATTCCAATTCACCAAAACTCATTTCTCTCTACACTCGTGGCGAGGCAGAATGCTTTCAACGAGGCTGATAGAAATAGGTCAAGAAAACTTTTCTACAACGGTGACGTGAGGGCTACACACACACACTGGTTTCATCAATGCTGCTAAAACGTCATGTCTTCAACCACAAGCCATTTTGAGTGGCATCTCAATCAGCTAAAACAGTACTGTAAGCCCCGTTTTTAAATATATATATATATATATATATATTTTTTTTTTTAAAAAGCGTTGAGTAATTTGTTCCTGAAACCCTCTCATTCAGACTGACGCCGACATTTCTGCCGGGTTCAATGCGCCGAACGAAGGGCACACGGCGTGTTTCCAAACTCTTTTGATCTCGCATTATAAGAGCACGGGAAAGCTCGCATTTTCCACGGATTAAGCGCTCGAGCGGAGCGAAGTGCCGAGAAAAGAGTCGTCGCGTCGTCGTTCACTACATCAGAGGCTTTGTGTGAACGCTAATCATCAAAGAGGAGCTATTGAAGGAGAGCAGAGCTGTAATTACATACTAACACGTACATGCTAATCACCACACACTCGCAGAAGAGCAGACGTGCACGGCAGCGATCAGGAAATCCAATCTGATTTGGACAAACCATGCTGGGTGGGGTATGGATTGGGGAAGGTGCTATAACGCAAGGTATTAAATATCAGTTTAACGGTAACGCTTCCCAAACACTAAAACGTCAAATCCGTTTATATTCGTGTTAAACACGTGACTGCTCATTTCTTTAAAGTGTAGGATATGTCATAGCTACAGTGGACCGAACCCTCTTTTTTTAAATTATTATTTAATATTTGGTGTTTTTGGTTTTGCTGTTGCGTCGTCTCATAAAGGATTGGGTGATATATCGTATCATATCGCGATACTAGGGGACATTTCTATGATAAAGGTTATGTTCGTAATATCGCCCGATCTTCAGTATAAACCTGCGAGTGCGATGTTGCTTGTATACAACAATTCTACAAACAAGAAATTAATATCCAGTGAAGTGACATTCTGGACACCATGAAGAAGCCACACTCACTTTATATGTATATACGCTAACTCTGCTGTAGTAACCGTTTTCAACCATGGGACTGTACGAAATGCACAAAAATTTCATATTTAACACTGGAAAAAAAAAAACATTACAAATCTATACGTTTTTTATAAACATTTACAATTTTAAGGATTCAGTATGACATTTTTAAGTTCAATCAGATGCAGTTTAAATTGACAATTACATTTACAGTTAAACAACAATCACAATATCTCAGAAAATTGTATCGTGACATAATTTATCATGATATATTGATATTATAGTGTGATATCGTCCACCCCTAACCTGCGATATCTCGGTAAAGTATATTGTAACATAATTGATCACAATATAACGATGTTACAGCATCATATCGTCCGGCCCTAAACTTCGATATCTCCGAAAATCGTACTGTGACATGATTTATCAAGATTAACAATATTATAGCATCATACTGTCCAGCCCTAACCTTCAAGATCTCCGAAAAGCATAACTGTGACATAATTTATCACACTATTGATATCATATCATCATCATTTTACCCAGGCCGAATCTCATACAAATAAAACGTGAAGCTTCCAGAACCGTGATAATTTAAACAGCACGTGTATGACTGACGTTACCAGGCCAGACGCTGTTACTGTGCAGACTGCATGAGCTCAAAAAGGCATTAATGCTGGACTGAGTGAGCACTTGATGTCGGCGCATGACTGCCACTGTTAGAGGAATTATGTGGGACAAATATCATGCAAGAGTTTGCATTGCAGCTTTGTTGTGATGTTTGTTGTTTGTTAGCTGTTTAGTGTAAATGTCACAGGAAACAAAGTGAGCTAGTCTGTGACCTTCATAACAGGCTGCTTCAAAAATATGACACATATCACTACAACACCGGTGTCAGTAGTTATTCAACATTATACTGCTCCTCTAAACATAACGTAAATATCTTACACAATCAGTGAGGTCATGGATATGGATCTCTCACACACACACATCTCAGAAAATCGGATAAGCCACACAATTCATTAAGCTATTAATGGTAGCGTCTACATAAAGTGTGCAATAGTGAAGCATATAATAAACAGATGTAGTTATTCTCTAAACAATATATAATATCTTTCAAATTTGGAAGATTAAATGTTAGACTATTTGAGCCTATAAAACACTGTGCAAAATGACCACGTAATATCAGTATTTTGTAGCAATACACCTTTCCGAGCAGTAAATAAATAAATAAATATTCATAGCATTTATAAACTCTGGAAGTACCTTCTGATGTTACTTTTTCAAAGAATCGTAAACTAAGATAAATGGATTTTTTTTATTATTTATTATTAATTTTAATGAGTTTATTAAAAAAAAATTATTTGGTTTTTTTATTTTATTTTAAATCCTTTGCAGTTTAAAGAATTTTATTCGTGTATAGTTTTTAAAAATGCAACACTACTGTTTACCGGTTTCAACAAATTCATACAGTATATCAGGTATCATACAAATGCTATCAAGTATCATGGTATATTTGTGTCATAAAACCCACCCAATATAATATAATATAATATGTAATGTACAGTCATGTGAAAAAATAAGTACACCCCAAGGAAATTGTTGGCGTTTTTGACATATTTGGACAAGCAAAAGATTTGGTCATCTTTGAAACAGTGCCTATTAATGAAAATGAGCTTTTTCAATCATTTATTAAACAGGAATATCAATAGATGTGATTCTTCTGTGGAAAAAGTAAGTACACCCTTGGCCTCAGAAGCTAGTATTGCCTCCTTTAGCAGAAATCATTTCTTGTAGGTGTTTTACATAACTGTCCACCAGTCTCTGATATATGCTTGCTGGAATTTTTGACCACACTTCCATGCAATATTCTTTCAGTTGCAGGGTTTTCTTGCATGTACTGCCCGTTTCAAATCCCACCACAACATTTCGATGGGATTCAGATCCGGGCTTTGACTAGACCCTTCCATAACCCTTCCTTGGTGGATTTGTGATTAAAATAATTATCCTGTTGAAATGTCCACTTTCGGTTCAACTTAAACTTTCAGACTGGTGGCTTCACATTATCTTGAAGCACTCTTTGATATGATGCAGAATTCATGGTTGAATCAATGAATGCACGCTGTCCAGTCCCTGAGGCAGTGAAGCAACCCCAAACCATAACTTTTCCACCACCGTGCTTCACAGTTGGTATGAGGTGCTTCTTCTGAAAAGCTGTCTTTGGTCAGTGCCAAACATGTCTGCTGTTACTGTATTCAAACAACTGTATCTTTGATTCGTCTGTGCAGAACACATTATTCCAAAAGGCCTGGTTTTTGCCTATATGCTCATTGGCAAACTGTTGTCTTGCAAAGGCTTTTTCCTGGCACGTCTCCCATGCAGGTCAAATTTTACAATCTCTTTCTGATTGTACAAGCATGCACTCTTACACCAACAGCTGCAAGACTTGCATTGCTGTGAAAAAGTATTTGTTGTGAAAAAGTATATAAATTGAATTGGCCCCTTAAACATAAAATCTGTTTGTGCCACCTTTAGCAGCAATAACTGCAATCAAACGCTTCTGATAACTGGAGATCTGTCTTTCACTTACTTCTAGGACTAGGACTTACTCCTGTGCTTTGGATCATTGTCTTAATACAGTCGCGCTCGAGTTTCAGCTTACGGACTGAAGCCCGGACATTCTCCTTTAGGATTTTCTGGTAGAGAGAAGAATTCATGTTTCCCTCAATTTTTACAAGTTGCCCAGGCCCTGAAGCAGCAAAGCATCCCCACACCAACACACTTCCACCACCATGCTTGACTGTAGCTATGTTCTTTTTGTGGAATTCTGTGTTTGGTTTATGCCAGATGTGACGGGACCCCTGTCTTCCAATCAGTTCCACTCTCGACTCATCAATCCACAGAACATTCTCCCAAAAGGTCTGAGGATCATCAAAGTGTGTTTTGGCAACATTCAGACGAGCCTTAATGTTCTTCTGGGTTAGCAGTGGATTTCACCTCACTACTCTTCCATGGATGCCATTTTTGTCATGAACATCATGACCTTTATTGATGCATGAGAGGCCTATAGGTCCTTTGATGTTGTCCTTGGCTCTTTTGTGACTTCCTGGATGAGCAGTTTCTGTGCTCTTGGAGGAATCTTGAAAGGTTCTCTACTGTGTCGATTTTTTCCATTTGGAAATAATGGCTTTCACTGAGGTTCTATGGAGTCCCAGAGCCTTTTGTAAACCTTTGCAGACTGATGTATTTCAATCACCTTCTTTCTCATCAGTTCTGGAATTTCTTTCAACTTTGGCACAGTGTGTTACTGGGTAAGACCTTTTAAATAACGTCATGCCATTTGGAAAAAGTTCTGTTTAAGTGTTGATTTGATTGAACAGGGTTTGCAGTAATCAGGCCTGGTTGCGTCTAGTCCAGCTGAACCCGATTATGAATGCAGTTTCATAGATTTTCTCACATTTTCACACAGGCCCAGTTAGTATCAACTTTTTTGCTTCAATAAATAACATCATCATTTAAAAACTGTATTGTGTGTTTACTCAGGCAGCCTTTGTTTTGTCTTAGATTTTGTTTTCATTCCTGAAACAAGTTAGTATGAGATATACACAAAAACAGAAGAAAAAAATACTTTTTCACAGGACCGTACTAGCAGGGCCTGTGATGAAATTTTGTGGTTCTTGGAGACTTCTTTTTGCATCAGACAGTCTGTTCTTGGGCTCAATTTGCTGGGACAGTCAGTCCTGGACAAATTGACAGTTGTTTGAAATCTTGTAGATGATTTTCCTAACAGTGGAATGACGTATTTCAAATAATTTGGGATCTTTTTCAATCCCTTGCCAGACTCATAGGCATCCATAATGCTTTTTCTTAAGGCCTTAAAGAACACTTTAGATCTTGGCATGATGACACCACACACCACAATAGCAAAGGGAACACTTACTTATGTTTTTTCAATGTGACTGATCTGTTTTTTGTTCATTTAAATTGTGAAAATTACTACAAAATGTCAACTTTGTGTGTCAACTGACAGAGTGCATCACCTTTATTAATAGGCACTGTTTCAAAGAGGATCAAATGTTTGCTTGTCCAAATATATTTTTAAAAAAATTAGAAACTTTGTACTTATTTTCACATGACTGCATGGATCATGCAGTATAAGAGAGTTATTCAGATTGCGTCTGTTTTAAGACTAAGATGTAACTTGAAATTCTTTTTCATTCGTTCAGGAGATGCTTTATCCTGGTCTGGGTCGTGATGGATCCAGAGCCCATCCCTGGAAGGCAGAAATACACCCTGGACGGGACACCAGTACATCACATACACAATCACACTTTGGGGCGACGAAGTGCAGCCAATCCACCTATTGTCGTGTTTTTGGGAGGTCGGAAGAATCTACGTATGAACATGAAGAGAATATTCATAACGCCAAACGTACAGTAACCCGAGATCTCAGGATCTCACCATAAAGCTAAGAGGAAGAATCACTTCCCACCGCACCGCCATGCCATGCTTGAAATTATCAACGCGTAACTAAAGCAATGGTAACAGTTGTAATCATAACAACATTAGTCAATTCTACTTACAAAGCAAAACATACACTATGGCCAAAAGTCTGTACACTGTCCCCCTTTTGCCTCCACTCTTCTGGGAAGGCTTTCCACTAGATTTTGGAGCGTGGCTGTGGGGATTTGTGTTCATTCATCCACAAGAGCGTCAGTGAGGTCAGGTGCTGATGTCGGGGTGCATTCAGTGTTCCAGTTCATCCCAAAGGTGTTCAGTGGGGTTGAGGTCAGGGCTCAGTGTAGGACACTTGAGTTCTTCCACTCCAACCTTCCCAAATGTCTTGGGAGTTTGCTTTGTTCACAGGGACACTGTCATGCTGGAACAGGTTTGGACTTGACCCCTTAGTTCCAGTGAAGGGAAATTGTAAAGCTACAGCTTACAAACGCATTCTATACAATTGTGTGCTTCCAACTTTGCGGGAACAGTTTGGGGAAGGAACACGTTCGGGTGTGATGGTCAGGTGTCCACAAGGATTTTCCCTGGGATGATTCCACTTCAGTTACTCACTCACTCACTCACGCTAGTTAACTATAACTACAGGGTATCCAAAAATGTGAGATGAAACAAAACTGAAACTACACAGACTTAATATTGTGTTTATTATTTACATCGACAGTTTTTGTGGATTTCGCTAAACATATTCCCATTGGTTCCTGACCTTTCGGACACCTTCTACAGTGAAGCGTGAAAAAAATACGATTTTACTGACACCATGTCAAGAAGGTAGACTGGAATGAGATAAATTTATAGAGGTTGGAAAAGTTTTTTTTTTTTCTACTGAAAATGTGATAATAAACTCATTGCAGCCTTCCCACAGTAATGTTGTTTGTTGCTGATATTTATCTGTCATTTCTTCCAGTACATATATTAATACACCGACTCGTCTTCGCAACCTACGTAGTTCGTTAACTACGTCTATCACTAACTACAATGCAACCGACGCTAATGGCATTTATCAGATAATCTATCACTGCATGAGAATATCATCATCAGGTGCGAATGTCGAACAAACCAGACGCTCAAACTGACACAAGCTGACGGCGTTCCGTACACTTTCTACTGGTTCTGCGCCGATCTAATTTCAAGCCCTAATTGTTCAATCTGACCAGACAAATAAATCTCAAAATAAACATCCACTGCTTGTCTCAGTAACTCTCAGTAACACTCTGACGCGAAATTAATTTAACTCGGCGTGTGCTTGCGTAAAGCGAGTCCTTTTCTGTGCTTTAAATCGACTCCAGAGCTTTAGATGTGACTCTCACGTTCCTGGAACCTCTGAACCGACTCTTTTTGGAATCTTCAAAGGATAACTTGAGACATAACATTTATTAAAATATAGCATACTGTGTGCGCTACAAAACGCTACGCTACAGCGCAACACGTCATAATGCGCATGGTCCGTGGCATGAGCTTATGTGTAGTCTTTCTTTTTTTTTTTTTTTAATTTAACCCACTGTCATACAAAGTCCTGCCATTTTGGCCTGATTCATAATAAGCATGATTCAACCTGGGACACTGTACTTCCAGTTTCTCACACTGACCACAACAGAACGATTACAAACCAAAATATTACGCACATGAATATCATGAGGCCATGGGCGTAGTGTAGCGTAAAGACGTTCCATTAAACGTGCTTTAACGTTCCATTAAACGTGCATTTAGTCTAAAGTGACGTCGCGTACAACAGCGTCCATCTAACTCACAACTAACTGACGACTTTAATCCATGTCTCACGTCCACACATCATGGCATTCGCACTTAACTACCACCCGAACACATCATCTCCTTTTCCGCTACACACTTAATGCTGTTTTACATTTCTGGCTTTCCGCTTCAACTCTGCTCAATGACAAGAACGCTGAATCTAAATGAATCGCATCTATTGAAACTATTTTTCATGATCAAATATTACTGATTTTTTTTTTATTGCAGCTGTAATCTAATGTCACTTTTAGGACATATAATTTCTTCTTTTTTTAAAAAAAAAAATATATATATATATATATATATATATATATATATAGGTGACATTAATTTATTTTCCCAACAAATAATAAATATATAAAATGTGCTTCCATAGACTAAAAGTAGCTAGATTATAAACATTTGAAAAGTTTTTTTTATTATTATTATTCTGTAAAAATTCAAACGGTGAATATGTACACGGTGCATACATCGTTTTTTTACTAAGATAAATATAACACAGAGGAAGTGACTACAACTTTGATCCTTAACATTGCAAATATTTAAACAAATCTGGAGCTTCGAAATCATTTATTGACGTTTTGTCGAACCTCTGGAGAAACCGTTGACTCGTGTCTGACACGGCAATTTTCAGTCCTCTCTCGAACTGTTAGGCCTTTAAGCAAGGCCCTTAACTATCTCTGCTCCAGGGGCACTGTATCATGGCTGACCCTGCGCTCTGACCCCAGCTTCCTGAATTGCACTGTGCACATGTATGTGTGACCAATAAAGACTCATTATCATTATCCAAGCACCTAACTTGGTGGCACAAGCACTTACATGACTTCTTAGTCTGCATCAAACATCATGACGATTCTTTTTAAGAAAGTGTGCCAGTCTCAATGACTGTTGATTTCTTTGATGCACCCTGCCTTCAGGACACTCAGTACTCACACTGATCCTCTCAGTATGAGTCATAGTGAGAAACGCACACAGGTTTAAGCCCACTTTCAATTTGCATAATGCAAAATACCAGGCTGATTTCCAAAAAGTATACAACATGATCACATCTGAGACTACCTTTGAATTGTGGCTTGGAGCTTTTGGGGCCAGATCTTTATTGTGCGAGGAATCTCACGATTCTAGTCACATCTATCTCAACTGTATTACAGGATAATCTGAAGTTGGTGGCTGGTATCGGTAATGGTGGGCTTCTTCGAGAACTAACCGAGCGCTGAAATATACAGAGTTTGTCGTTTCATCTCATCATCTTATCAGTTGATCCTACCCTGTAAACGCCTTTGTATCCTGTCCATCGGCAGAAAGGGACCGGTACAAGACCGCCAACATCTGTCCAGATGTTATTTAGGAGGTGGATCGTTCTCGGCACTGACGCTGACACCGACACCGTAGTGTGGATCATATATGGTACAACAGGAATACCGCGTGACACGGACACTATTACACACGTACGCCTTCTGGGTCTTTGAACAAACTGATAAACGATGACTAATTACACCAAAGCGCTGTTTGAACTATCGAAGGTGCTGGTTAATTTTCCATCGCAGCAGCTCTAACGTACGCCAGTGCCGGCTATAATTCAAGTCGCAGTGACTTATATCATGATTTCGCGATCGCAGAAACAAACAAACTCCTCAATAATCAGAGGAGCTTGTGAGTTTTCAAAATTACATAAGATTTCGGACGAGACGCGCGTTCAGCCAATGCCCTTTTCAGTTCACGTGCGTCGAACACGAGTACGGCTAAACGGTCTCATTTACCGACAAACTTCACTGCGAAAAGAGCGTGCGAAGCAATTTCCTGCAATTCGAGCACGAAAACAAAAAAGTTCAGCGATAATTCTGAAGAAGAAGAAAAAAGCCACAGCATAATTGAGCGTTTTTAGATGCAACAATCACAAAAAAAAATCTCCTCGAAATCCTGTTTCTATAGTAACGTACAGTATTATAGCTGACACTCTGAATAAACGGGTCCATTTCTTTAGCATTGGTAAAAGGAGTCTCCAGTGTTAATGCGGTGTAACAGCCAGCGGTAACAAAGTGTAACTTATCATGACATGATATGAGTGAAGTTCCAGAACGACAGGAAAACAGAGGTTAGTGAGGGAATAACTGTTTATAGTTGATATAACGTAACCATAAATAATCGACTTCAAAGTAGGAACAGCGCTCTGCTTAGTGACGCACTTTCTTTAAAGTGCACCTATTATGCTTTTTTCAGATATTACCTTTCATGTAGTGTGTTACAGAGCTGTTTGAGAATGTTAAAACGTTTGTAAAGTTTCAAAATTTCAAAGCGCAGGACAAACTGAGCTATTGACTCCCGAAAGAAGGAAGCGATTCTGAACAGCTGAACCGAGTCGTTAGTGATTCCAGACTTTACTTCCTGTACTAACCTACGAAGGTTTGTAACAAAAAGCCCCGCCTCTTTTCTTCATCGGCTGCTCGCTGACAGCGGTAGACCAATCACAACAGACTAGGACGTCTGACCAATCAGAGCAGAGTATGCTCTCTGAAAGGAGGAGTTTAGAGCGAATCCTTTAGAACGGATCATCGAACGAGTCGTTTGACACTCTAGGGGGAGTTAATGCTGCAGTTTAAATTATGAGCACATTAAAGTGTTTTTTGACCGTGGATGCATGTAAATCTATTGTGTGAGACCTTTAAAACTAAATTAGGCACATTTCAAAACCATAACAGGTGCGCTTTAAGTTCTTACGCTTAAAACATTTCATCACTGACGTTACACTCGACCGCCATGTTCACAGGTTGAATTCGGCGAAGAGAACCGTCACAAAACTCCTCCTCCTCCTCCCTCTTGTGAGGAGTTCTGGGTAATATCAGATGGAAAAAGCATCCACGGATCCGCACTTCGAAAATCTACCAGAAATCGTGAGCGTCCGGATACCTTCGGGATAGTCGTTTCAACATACTACGATTTGGGACACACTAATTCTCGTCTCGGGTACTATTTAAGACGGATAGTATGCGAATCGGGACGCAGAACATGTTAACGGAGTTTGCTAAATCCCAAAAGCTGCTGTTTTTTTTTTTTCTTTCTCTGACTAAACCTGCAAATTAATTTACTGAACGATATTTACTCATGGCTACAGACAAACAGCGCAATGTTCAGCGATCTCCAAAGATCTGGAAACAAG
>NC_071260.1:10713649-10731149 GCF_023375685.1 Ictalurus furcatus | reverse complement strand
TGCTTGAAATGAATGAGGTTGTAGCTAGGTGGGTACAGTGGCTTAGTGGTTAGCACGTTTGCCTCCCACCTCCAGGGTTCGAGGCTCGATTGCCACCTCCACACTGTGTTTGTGGAGTTTGTGTGTTCTTCCTGTGCTTCGGGGGTTTCCTCCAGGTAGTTTCCTTCCCCAGTCCAAAGACACGTGCTGTAGGCTGATTGGCATTTCCAAAATTGTCTGTAGTGTTTGAATGGGTGTGTGAGTGTGTGTGCAGTTGTGCCCTGTGATGGGTTGGCACCCTTGGCTCCAGGCTTCCCGCCATCCTGTGTTGGGGTCGCGGGTTCGATTCCCACCTCTGCCCTGTGTGCATGGAGTTTGGATGGATAGATGGATAGATGGAGGTTGTAGCTACATTTCATGTAGTTGAAATGACAATAAAACCACTTGAGCCTGAACTTGAACTTCAAACGGGCCTTGTCGGTCAGTATCTCAATATCACTTAAAAAAAAAAGAATCAGAGACTTTCTTCTTTCTTTTTCTTCATTAAATTCGAACTTCTAGTTAAAAATCTGACTTACTGAATACTCCAAATATTTCAAGTAACAGGATTGCGCGAATGTACATAATACATAACTCATGGAAAAGCATGTTTCAAGCATGAATTGTTACATGGATTCATATATAAATGCAAATAAAAGAATTGTGAAGTATTTTAACGATTATATTACAACAAAATGTAGTTATAGATGGCTGGGACAGGCAAAAAAAAAGCTCACAAATGGTATTCCAGAAGTGGACTCACCCATACTCACTCATTACAAAGTTGTTGTTTGTTTTTTTTTTTTACCTGTATTATGTATTGTCTTTTTGTGTTCCTTATTAAATAAAAAAAATAAATCATTTAATTTTAAAGTAATACGCACCAAAAATATCACCTGAGAAATTCTTTCTGAAATTACATGCTACTTTTTCCCCCTTTAATAAATGACTATGAAGATTGTTATTAGAGATCGAGTCATTTTAAGATCATGTAATTTATTGACACTTACAACACTCAGATAATGTGATTATTAATATTTGTATTATTATTATTATTAATATTATTATTATTATTATTATTGCTACTACTACTACTACAAGCTACTTAGTTAACACTACTTTTAAAATTGACTGAGAGAAGCCTCACTGTGTAGAAGACAAGAAATTCTTTAATTCAATCTAATAGCGAATCTTAATTTTACCGAAATACGTCAAGGAACGTATGAATTCCTAAAATGTTATGATTCTACTTATAATGTTACCTTCATTTTCAGGTGTTAATCAAAATAAAAGTAGCAAATGGTTTATTGCTGGGGAGACTGTACTGTATGTATGTAAGATGGAGATAATGATCATGTGTACTGTATGGAACAATGCATACTTGACTTACAGAAACCTCTCTGTATGTAGCTGAACTTCATGACTTCAGTGCGCTGGGCGAGAAACAATGCCTTGACAATTATATTTTAGGTGAGATTTAGTTTTTGGTCTAGTCGACCTGACATAATTCACAGAGACAACCTCTGATATTCTAGACTATCCAAAATTGATATATTTCATATTAAAAGTAAGAGTGCCTTCAAATTAATTAATTTGAGAAAAATTTAGATTTTTTTTTTAAATTAGAAAAATAGCTGTATGTATATATATATATATATATATATATATATATATATATATATATATATATATATATATATACACACACACACATATATGTGAAGCATGACACAGGCGTTGAAAATTAAATTGGGCTACGTTTATTCGAGCAAGGTCATTTCCAAGAGAAAATACAAATCAAAAAAATTAAATTATAATTCAACAGACATTTCAAGAATTGACCACAGACAACCTTCATCTCTTTAGCTAAAAAAGAAAAACAGATGAATAAAGTGGAATTTTGTTTTCTTTTCTTCTCAGTCAAAAATACAGTGTTTTCACAATATTGTATCAAAAGTTCCCAAATTGTAGAATCTCCTTCATCAGGTACATTAAGTAAGTAGAACAATCAACAGTAATTGTTCCAGATACAATAAATGCTCTCTTAATGTAAAATTTGTTCCGATATTCACTTGTCAGGATCCATTTTACTAAAATATATCTATAACGAGGAACTATAATACTGTACACTACAGTATGAAATAAATATAATTAGGAATTATAAAATGAGTCACATAAATAAAATGGTAGTTTAAAATAAAAATAATTGGATTTTGTATTGAACAAAACAAACCATGATAATACTGACAGATGGTCTTGGGAAAAGAAAAAAAAAAAAAGAAAGTACAGAAAATTGCACAAACAATGTGTAAACTAGGAAGTCTAGCTATACTAATACTGACGAAGGTAATTCAAATAAAAAGGGTGGCTGTTTTAATTATTTTTATGTAATACTTAAGCAGGTGCATGGAGGACACACATTGACTCCACGGTACACTTTACAAGGATGGCACTTGCAGAAAACACAGGTGAAACAGGGCTTGCATATAAGGCTTTTCTCTAACGAAAAAACAAAACAGGGGTGCTCGACAAAGCCTCGCACAATGGAGCCTTCATCATATATCTGCCGTCTTTAGTCCCTCTTTTTAAGACTTTGTAATTTTCTTTAGAACCATACAGGTATTATTATTATTATTATTTTGATAAAGACGCTTCATAAAAAAAAGCCATAATGTCATCCAAAATAAACATGTGGCAGGTCAGGAAAGAAAAGGTAAAAACAAGGATATCACAGTAAGTGATAGACAAAAACGTAACACAGACACGCTACTGCGACTTCAAGCGCAGTATATGTACATATACGCAATGCTTACTCTTTTCTAAACATTTTTTTTTTTTTTACAATTATTATTTAATGTAGTAATTCATCAGAGTGCAATTCGAGGCTTGTGCTGTGACCACAATAAAAACACAGGGGTTATGGAAATAAGCACCACACAGCCTTCACGTTCCACTCTGTACACTTGTGAAACCTTTCCGTTGGTTCTCTTATTATAACATAGATCATCATCATCATCATCACTTTTGTTTTTGCATAATGTGAACTCTCGAACTGTCCCACCCAGTTTGATGCCTGCTTTTTTGGACCATGGACAACGCCAGCCTGAGTTCCACTCTTTATGTCTCAGAGTACAATACTGAATAACCAAGACATGGCAGTGTGGTCACAAAAGTGAATCTGGCTCAAAGTCCCTCAATGCGAGGGAAGGAGCAAACAATACAAGCAAAAATATAAACAAAAAAACAACACTGGAAGCTTAATCCAAATCGCAGTAGTTAATCAGCATCATCATTCTCGCCCTCGCCATCTGTCTTGCTCTCCGCCTTCCTCTCCTCCGAGCTCTCATCTTCCGTTCCTCCTGACGCATCGTTCTCTTTCTCATCTTTTGCCATACCGTCCAGGCTTTGGCGCTCTAACCTATCCTCCTCCGTTTCCATTTCCTCCTCCTCCCTGAACATCGCCTCTCGTCTGTCCGTCACTTCCGGGTACACCTTCTCTGCCTCCCTAGCCCTATCCTCGGTGCCGTCTCTCAAGATAGTGCTTCCTCGCATCATGTCCTCGCCCTGCTCTTCCGGATCAGAAAATCTCAGTGGCGCAAGTCCCTTTAGGTAAGCGTGGTGCATCAGCAGCTCTGTGGGCTCCAGTAGGCCACCGTTCTCGTGGCTCTCTTGCTTGGCAGCCTCACGTTCCTCAGCCTCCCTCTTGCAGTAGGAGTAGCGGTGGTTCATGTGCTGCGAGTATGAGCCCGAGTGCGAGAAGCGCTTGCCACACTTGTCACACTGATAGGGCTTCTCGCCCGAGTGCAGGCGTGAGTGCTCGATTAGATGGTGCTTGTGCTTGAAGGCCTTCTTGCAGATCTGGCACTGGTGAGGCCGCTTTCCTGCAGACACACAAGGAAAGAGAAAAGCCAACAGGTTAGTGTGGTATCACAGCAAAGCAAAAATGACAGCGAATGTGTTTCTCAGGTATTGCTTTGTTGGGTGATGGTAAAATTGTGTCAGTGTGCTATAGTTCAATCCAAAAGAATTCATTTGATGCGATAGAATGCAACACCACAATGAAATATTTCAAATGATAGAAAATCGTAAACAAATTTTGACCTACTGTTTTATTATTATTATTATTATTATTATTATTATTATTAACAAACCCTCCTTTGTGAGATTGACTAGTAAGTGCATGCCAAAAAAAAAGTAACATAAATTGGTTTCACTGTGAATACACAACAGGGTTTATTTTTGATTTTATGCCATAAACAGGATAAGGAGTCAAGAGGGAAGCCATGATCCTGATGAGCTATTCTGAGGTTGTGCGTGACCTCGCTGAATGCAGCCAAGGAGATCAGGTGATTATCACAGCATACCGCACAAGGTGAAATCGAGGCAGTCAGCATCCTTGATGGAGCATGCTTTTTATGACATCATGTCTCCAGATTATAAAATGCTTAGGTCAGACAGCTCCTTCATGATACTGTAATGGGGGCGAACGAGGAAGAAACTTCCCCTCCACTGTATTCATTCACCAAGTCCTTTGGCAGGAGCTGCTGTGACTCTTGAGCACATGGAAATACAGTAAAATCTAATCAATGGGGCGAAGCATTTGCCATTTTCAGCTGTAACCCCGTTTTTTACTTACGCACACACATCCCACGCACACATTGGCTATCATCTTTGAACACATGTAGTGTATTCTTGGCCATGGAGAGCACCGGAATGCCTGCAGCACCTTCCATAGCTGCCATGCTTGAGATGACCCCCCCCACACACACACACCACCACCCACCCACCTTCCCTCATCAAGTTCAAAAATAAACGATAGAGCAGATTCCCCGCCCTGCATTCCTGGTGAGGAATGTGAATGAGGTATGATGCAAGCCTGTGAAAGAGTGGAGTCCCCCAGGAGGGGAGGTCACGCCGTGCCATCGAAATGCCACACACACTTGTATGCACCTGGCTTACCGTGAAATGCTAGCATGATTTGTAAACTCTGTACATGACAGGCTTCCATTTCTATCACCAATCAATATATTGCATTTAAGCAATACAGAAGTAATAGGCTGGAATGAAATCCCTTCAAAGTCTGCTGCTTTACCACAGAGCATTCAGCTGCCCTGAAAAGGATTTACTACACCTAAGCTAAATCAAACCTTAAATAACGGAGCTATTAAAAGCCTGTCAAAAGGAATCAGACATTTTTTTTTTTTTTTTGGTGTTCATGGTTTTAAATGGACAAATAAATAAACAGAAAACAAGATAAAATGGGGGGGAGGTGGGGGGGGGTATAACAGAAGGTAAATGATGTAAGAAAGAAGGGGGAAAAAAACAAAAGAGATAACTTGGGGTGAGGGTAAAAAAAAGAATTGTCTAAATGTGATATACCTGTGTGCTCATATTTGTGTCTTAGGAGGGAACTGGTCTTCTGGAATGTTTTGTCGCACAAGTCACACGCGTACATACCACTTTCGGTCTTCTTAATCTTCTTCCGGGCAAGCAGCAACTCACTGTCTGTCAGGTCCTCCAGCCCTGACAAATAGTCCCCTGTGCTGTCCAGCAGCTCCCCCTGAAAGAGAGACAGATTTAAGACATTTAGCACAGAAATCCACACCTGCCACCTTAAGGGAGACCAGGTCTGTTTGATCCCAAGTCTGGGCAGAGCTTATCTCTTGAATGTGTATAAGACTTCCAAAAAGGCAACATATGGGCTTTTCAATAACCATGAAATTGCTTTAAATAGGTTATGTTTGACCAATGGATTAGCAGCAGAACACAGGTTACAAAGTAAACAAAGATATCTAGAGCTATTCACAATATCTCATTGAAAACATGGATATTTAATAGCTGTGTAAATGCATTTATTTCTTTATTTGAAGCTGATTCACATATTACAAATGATTATTAAAATTTTCAGCATAAATTAACTTTGCGAACAAATGAAAATACAAAAAAAAAACACGCTGCAATTATCCCCTGATCTACAGCAATATTAGAATGAAGTCTAATTTACCTGGAAGCCTGGTTTCCGCTGGTATTTCCGTCGCTGCTGCATCTCAGCAAAGGTGGCCGCCCCTGCCGCATATGTGTAAGCCATGTGCGGAAGAAAGCCCATAGGGTCAAGTCCTGGGTAAGGCCTTAGTCCTGGGATGCTGGCCTGTGCTGGGGACATGAAAGTAGATGGAGGGAATGCTCCATGAGGTGGTAGCGGGGTATAAATTGGACCGCCACTGAAGGGGTTGATGCCAAAGATCGGGCTAGAACTTTTGTCTAGCTGGTTTTCGTTGCCCACACTGTTTGAGCCATTGAACTCCTTCTTGATGTGAGCTAAGTCCAGCGGTTCTGTTCCTTGCTCTCGTACAACAGGGTCACCATTACCATCCATGTTGAAACCATTTGGCTTAGGCTTCCTGTCAGATTTGGAGAGATGTTTTGGCAACGACAGATCTAGAGGTTCACCATGGGCATCCTCAGAGGTAAGACTTGTAGGGGTATAGGAGCTGCTGTGAGAGTGTTTTGAAGATGTTGAAGAAAGATTCAGGGGTGAGGGTGTCTCGTCTCTCAAGTGGTCCACTGAGTCAACTAGTTTTTCATTTATGTGTCTTACGCTTGGTAAATGGTGATGTTTGGATAGCCGGTGCCCAGTTTCACCATTGGTAGTACCTTGGAGTTCTGCTGTTGAGTCACTATACTGGCCAATGGAAGCAGGTGATCTTGCATGAGCTGATTCTCTAGCCAAACCATGGTTGCTGTCCCCATTGCCCCATTCAGGAGGTGGAGATCTTTTCCTGGACATGCCATGGAGAGACTGAACTTTCCATTGAATAAACCACTCCTTTACAAACTCTTGAGGAAGACCAACTGCAATGGAGAGCTTTCTCAGATCCTCAGAGCTGGGTTCGGAATTCATGCCAATGTAAGCTTTCAGTACTGACAAGTGATCTTTAAACAGGTTGATTGGGCTAGTTGTATTTCTATCTGGCATAGAAGAGGATACCATAACACCCTGTTGCTCTATGCCAGACACTCCTCTACGGCTGACAGGTAAGCTTTCATTAGGTTTCAGGACTGCCTTTATCTCTTCGTTCATCTTGCAAAGGTAGCGCTCATGCTGGTGCAAGGGAATAGGGCCATTGAATGACTCCTTGCAGAATTGGCATGAGAATGATGTGTACTGTCCATCCCTCTCCTGGGCCTTCTCATCTGAAATGGCCCGCTCTTTCTTAATGACAAGAGCCCTTTTATCTGCATCTTCGGTTAGGCTCTGTGGGGAGGTTTTGGCCTCGTTGACCTTCTCCAACGTGTAGTCAATAATGCTCTTGTTAGGACTGTTGTGTCCAACCCCATGAAATCCAGCCAGCTTGTGCTCTTCCATCGGGGATCCCAGATCCTTCATGTAGGCCCTCAACTTGGATGTCTCCTCAGTGTTGCTGTCCAACTTCTGCCGGCACACAGTGTTGTCGACAATCTGGAGGACCCGCTGAACCTTAGTTAGGTTATTGCTCAAGCCTGGGTAGCCTAATGCGTGTGAATCCAGTCTCATAGCCAAGTGCTGCAAGGGGTTCTGTGACGAATTGTGCATCCCTAGGGGGCTCCCCCCATGGCCAGTACCATTAAGAAAACCCACAGGTCCTCCATATTCTGGTGGTGAAGCCATCATGAGACGGCATTCATTGAAGTCCATGGGCTCAGCCTTTATATCAGGGTGGGCTAATGGGTCCTGAAGACCAGTGCACCTGCTGTTTTCCAGTTTGCTCCTTAGCTGAGTCAAGGCAGGGCTGCCTGGTGATGAAGCGGCAGAGTTTGGGGATGAGCCAGACTTGGTGCCGCCTCCGTGTCGTACCCGTCCATTTATAGAGATGAGGCCAATGCACTTCTTGCTACTAATGTGTGAACTGTAAGAGCCGGAGTGAGAGAAGCGCTTCTTACAATTGGAGCATTCGTATGGCTTCTCACCTGAGCAGGAAAAACATAGGAAGGTATTAAAACAAGCTCTGGCTAAAACAAGCTCAGTTTCAAGTTCTTCATTTAAAGAGTAAAAACTGGTTTTAATATGACACACAAATTAAGCCTAATGCAAGTCAAACATTCTTTTTTAAAAGACCAAACGGGTTACTGAATAACTAATATAATGCCAATGAAAATAGTCATGTTGACACACAATACAATGGAAAAAAATAAGAAAAGTTACTTGCTTTGCTGACGTAAAATCATTGGTCATCAAATATCTATTTCAAAACCTTATAAAATGGTGACCACTGACACTTGGCTACCTACCACTGTGTATGCGGAGGTGCTCCTTCAGATGGTGCTTGTATTTGAAGGCTTTCCCACACTCGGTGCATTTGAACTTGCGGTTTCCAGCCCCTTCGTTCAGCACCGGCGGCTGCAGGGAAAACAACGATTGAGAGATAAGTACATGAGGAAAACCATTATTTTAGAGAGAACAAGATGAATTGCTTTAATCATAAATCATTTTGCTCCTAGATTTAAGCAGCAGAGTGTGAGCTAAATCTCTATCTACTCACTTGAAGCGAGTAAATGTAGGCGCTTTCTTCCGAATTTGAAATTAAAATGTGGGCGGGCCCTAGATGCACAAGCAAAACAACAGCACTCACTATTGCACCCCACACACAGATACAAAGGTCTGTGAAAAACATGTGGGAGTCCAGGAGTGTGTATTCGATGGGCAAAATATACACAGTGCGCAGAACACACTTCTCCAAAAGTTCAATATTAGTGGGAGAGCATAGCTCAAACCACTGTACTCTGGGAATTATATACAATGTAAAACATGTACCAAAAAAAAACAAAAAACGTATACACTACACACAGTGTAAAGAAACAACTATAATTCTAGGTAAACCTGGAAATTAACAGTTGAAAAATGTTCAGGAAAATATCCCTAGAGAGTGAATAAACAAACATTTCATGTAATTTAGGGATTAGGGTAGGCTAGATCTCTGGAAGAAAAGCCATCTGGACATGTTTAAGTTAGTCTGGAAAGGTGTGTGTGCATGTGTATGAGAGAGATCGAACGAGATTAAGGCAGATAAGAAGGCAAGGTGGGTAGCTCACATAGTTCTTGTGCTGTGTGGCTGAATTCAAAGCTTCCAAGTTTGCCGCTTGAATGTAAAATATCCTGTTTCAATCCAATTAAATGCTTGACAGCTTATTTACTACAGACATTTTATCTAAAAGAATAAAAGGTGCAACATGGATTCTTTGTATTTTCAGTCACACGGGCCCTCTTGAACCCGACGAGAAACACCGAAACAAATGTCAGAGTTGGGCGCATGTTTGGAGTTTGATTCCACTCCAACAGCAGCTGAGGAATAAAGTCTATAGAACTCAATGTGCTAGAACATCCCACACATGCCTTACCGTGGGCAGACGACCGTGCACAGCTGTGGCTCCGGTGTGAGAGAGCCGCATTTTAAGGAGGCTCCAGAGAAACATGTTTAGTATGCGAAGCCAACAGAGCTAGAATTATAGCAAACGGGGGCCGTACAGTATATAGTGAGATGGTTACGTGAAATGGAACTGGTTTTAAATATAGAGACGCCATTCCTTAAAATGTTGCTTGGTGTGACCAATTTTGGATTAGATCGGTCATTCCAGACATGATCGAACCACAATGATGAGCTTTCTTTAGACATACTTGAGTCTACTTTCTACAACTTTTTTTAATGTTTGAGCACCCTCTCTCTCTCTCTTTGTTTTTTGTTTTTTTAACACACATTCTGATTGAAAAGCATTCATTGACGCCAATCACTGATCCTCATTAAAGTGTTAAACAGGGCTGAGATATAAAAAGAGGCAGGAGTGGAGATATAATAATAATAATGAAATTCGTGAATTTTCAAAGTGATTCCGATTACCCCGAAGATAATCTCTGGACTCACCTGGTCCCTAGAAGGCCTGTGGGTGGCCATATGGCGATCCAGCTGCGTGCGGTAGGCGAAAGTGTCGCTGCAGAGCTGGCAGGGAAAGCTCTCCTCGTTCTTCTCATGCCTGTACTTGATGTGCTCCTTGAGGGCGGTCAGTCGCTTGTAGCCCCGGTCGCAGTATGGGCAGGTCAACAGTTGGGCAAAGTCATCCGGCGTCCTGAGTGCCAGATCTGTACAAAAAGGAGAAGAACGCAAGATCAGCAAAATGTTAGCATATTTTGGGTTATAAGATCTTTAATTTGTTTTTCTGCAAGATATCTTCTTCTATAACATCGAAATGAAAATGCTTATAAGTGAATCTTACTCAAATGATTTCTGCTTCGGAAAAGAAATAAAAAAAAATTCTCAGCACATTCGTTTAAACGAACTTACCGTTCTCATTGTCGTCCTGCCCGTTGGCCTCTGGAGTGCTCAGCCTCGTGCTCTCCTCCGGGTCTTCTGGGTAAATTATGGCCGTGTCTCCTCGTTGCAGGTACTCAGCGATGCTAACAGGACATCCCTCGTTGTCCTCCAGCTTCCTCTTGGCGAAGAAGCTCTCCAGCTCTGCAGTGGCATCAATACCCTTAACTGCACACAGGAAGTGTGTGTCGGGGGGGAAAAAAAATAAATTACAAATGGACCCATTGGTTTACGTTGCTTGTCACTGGAAAAGCCCCAGCTGGACATTAGGAAAGCAGCTGCTCTAAATGTGATGTAGCGGGGGACAAACCATTAGGAAGCCTTTAAAGGTGGAAGTATTTATTTAAGTTACAGTGTAATGGCCACTTCAAAGACGAATAGGAGCCAGCGTGATCATCGAGCACTCTTTAAGCGTCCTCTTGCATGTTGGAAAAGGCTTTAAACATTTGCAACATTGTGGGTAATTGGTTTATGTGGCAATTAGGCTCACTTGGGTAACTGATCTCACTTTGCACGGCCCATTGTATACTTAAAATCAGACTCCAAATCTAATAACGAGCCATGCGTTATGTATAATTGCACAGACCAGGGAGTTTACGATAAACAATAAGAAGTAGCAATGATTCCCATTGAAAGATAAGGCATTAAAAAGAGCAGAAGTGTGAGATTTAAAAGACACACACACACGTGTTCTACGTCCTAAAGGTCAGCGAGATCTACGATTATAGGAAAACAGTGAGAAACGAATAAAATGCACAACAAAAATAAAATTGTGGAAAGTGTGTCCTAAACCCATTATTTTCACTTTGGCAGGTCTGCTGTAACACTGAGCTACGACACAGGGACCTAAAAGAAGGCAAATGAAAATTTTATTGTCTCATTGTGAACTAATTGGAAAGTACACGGACAGAACAAATCTGATTTCTTCCCAAACTCGATTTGGTGGCGAAATGTGATTTGCGGTGCACTCTCGCTCAACTTACAAATGTTTACTTTCCATCTCCTCCTGACACACGTGAGGCAATATTATCTCAAATGCCTGTCAGAGTACGTTTGCGAGACACAGACTAGCGATCGCCACTAGTCTACAATCTTCCGCTAACGTTCAATCTTCGGACTCGGTAATCGATAAGGAGATAAAACGATGACTTTTCGGATCGGATTTTCCAAAGTGGCGCGTTGAAAACGTTTCAATTCCATGACATACTCAAAGAAAGAAAAAGAAAGGAACAAAAAAAAGGATGGCAGATGAAAATCTATTCTGCCAAACGCACAGAAAGTAGCAAGGATGGAAAAGATCTTTGTTCCAGGAATAAGCTAAAACCCCCTCTGGAATTAGAAATAGCTCATAGCCACCGAGGCAGTGGCACAAACTGACAAACATGGTGCGACGCGTTTCGCTAAAATCAGAAACGTGGGCTCACCTGTACCGTTTCCAGCTCCATGGAGGGACAAGTCAGGGCTCAGAGGATTGTATTCATCTTTTCTCTCCTCTGGTGCGAGAGAAAGAAAATGAAAGGAGAGAGAGAAAAGGAATATTAGCAATTGTTGGGCTTAAGACAAACCACAAAGTCAAGCAGCCAAAAGAAAGACCACATTGAATGAATCAACAGCATTAAATGTGCTAGCACCAGTCTGCTGGGCTCCTTCATAAACCCCTGAGATGTTCTTTCGTCTTTTTTTTTTTTTTTTTTTCTCCCCCCTCATACTGCGATGACAATTTAACAATAAAACAAGGACAAAGCAACACGTGTTTGGTGAAATGAACACAAGAAGGAAAGGCGTGTGGTTGACTGCTTTTCTTTTCCTTTTCGTTGGTGTTAAACGACATGAACGGACAAGCGCACAGACGTTCTCAATTCACTGAAACCAAATCAAGGTATTTTTGAGCGAAGAGTGCTGTGGCTTCTGAAGAAATCTTGCTCATATACTACAGTTATTGTATTTGTTCCTCCTGCTCGGGATCATGTGACCTCTTACCGGCAGTCACAAGTATCATAAGCTTCCCCTTCAGAAGGAGGATATAGAGCACCTCCACCACAATAAGGAAAACAAGAAGATTCCATATTCCACACACACACACACACACACACACACACACACACACACACACATACACACACACCAGCATTAGTGCTGTTTAATTTCTGAACTGCTTGCCTAGTTTCCTTCCTATTATCCGAGAATGAAAACCGAAACTCCTTTTTTTTTTTTTTTTTTTTTAAATTAAACTCACTTTTCAGAAGTGAGATTAATAATAATAATAATAATAATAATAATAATAAAAAAGCAGCACTTCTATAGACCTTGAAAAAGAACAACAGCTCGGTTCACTTTCTGAAATTCAGGACAAACAAATCATTCACTAATTGAGGGCTTGATTTCGAGAAACCCCGTCTATAGTGAAACGTTGTCCTTCCGGTCTCCGTACAGATAGATAAATGTCCGTCATCCTGGAGTCGGCGTGGATATTCCTCAGCGCTCACGCGAATGAAAAGTAGTTAGCTATTTCCATGACGTCCTCTTGCTAAGCTCCTTCAGCATTAGCTAGCATGAAGATATTTCAGAATAATTATAGGAGCGTCATTATCATTGTCGTCGTCGTCATCAGTGGGAGCTTTATGTACACTTTCATAAAGTGCTACGACTTAATACTAAAAGCGATCGTTTCCTCGAGAGACAAAAATCACCACAGTATTGGTGGATCAGTTCTGCTTGTTGTGGTTGCAGTTCGTTTTTTTACAGTGAAGTCTCGCTGTGATGCTAAGTTTTGTTTGAGCGTGTTCTCGAGAAATGTGCCACCTGCTTTTTTTTTTTTCTTTTTTTTTTGCCAGCAAGAAAAGTTATTTAAGGGAAGCTAAAGAAACATAGATTAGCATGCTAAGTGTTGTAATTGTAATGTCCACAGCAAACTGGTGAGATAGCAAACAACGCTCATCCTGTTTATTAGCATGCAGTCATGCAGCTGGGCGCATTATTATTTCTAAATACTGATTCGACTGCGATTGGATGAGGAAAACCCAGTGCATAAACGCTGAGCTGATGTTTTACTGGCAAACATATGGTGAAAAAGAGGAAGTTAAAAAATAAAAATAAAAAAAAAAGCCTGGGTATAACTGCGCATGATGATTCATTCACCACTCAAAGCTGTCACGCTTACCAGCATATACACAGCTAACCTACAGAGTACAGGATGCTTTTTCATCATTCTGAAATGCCTTCATATTCATCTTTCACCTGACTTAGCATTTCAAAGCTAATCTTAATAAGATGTCAGGGCTGTATTTTTGTCCTTGCACTTGCTTCTATATAGAGCTGATAATTAGGATGCCAGAGTGTACATGACATTCGGTAATCCAGCATCCATTTGCATTAGTCAGCTTAGCAAAATGCCACTCGACCAGAGGCCAGTTCTATAGACAGAGTTTTCTATAGTAGCAATGCCATGCTTCGTCTGTGTTCAAACAGAAGAAGAAGAAGAAGAAGAAGCATATGGCCAAGTCATTAGGTTGCTGAGGGTCAAGTGGATTAAAAGAAATACAAAAAGGAGGAAAAAAATTCCGTTCCGTTCCATAACTGTCAGCAGAAGCCGTGGAATTGTGGCGCCATTATGCATGTAAATGGATATCATAAATATCATAATGCTAAAAATTTCATCTAATGCTCTTAATGAGGCCTTGGTCATGGCAGGCTTGTGCGTAATAATGTCTCTCGGATCCTAATTAAAAGAATTTGTCTTTTCAGCCTTGCTAGCACGAGCCTTGTCATTTAAAGTTGATCGCTTTTGAAACAGAGAGAAAGGGGGATGGAAAGAAGATTTGAAGAAAGAGACAAAAGAAGAGCTGTGTGGGAGTGACGATGATGCATAAGGTCAGGTGTAAGTAACTTCTAAATGAGATGACTAAGAGACGAGTTTTAACTCCGTACAAGCCATAGCCAGTTTCTACTTTCAACTCGTGGTTGTCTGAGGCATGGCACGGTAGTCAGGTCCATTTGCCTGTATTATTAACATCAATACAAAATGGGTCAGTTTAATCCTTAAGTGGCTTTCAACTTATTCAAACGTTATTCATTTCTTTTCAATAAATCATCTTGATATTATATTACAGGTATTTCTGTTATAAATAATTATAATAAAGAATAACAAGAATGTAAAGGGTTAAAATTGTAAACTCAAGAGAGAGTATGGGTCAGCGTTAGTCAAGCTCTCACCTGCACCATTGAGGTCGGTGTGTTGCCAGATGTCACGGCTCTCGTCCTCATCGTCTTCCCTGCACGAAAGCAGGGCATGAGCCACTCGGGGCGACGGCTCCAGGCTGGGAACGCCAACCGGGCTCCCCTCTCCCTCCGAACCCTGCAGCCTGTCCTCTTCATCGGAGCTCAGCACTGCGAAAAGACAGACAGGAAACCGGTGACGTTTATCACCAATCATTCATCATTTCCACAAAGAGCTTGTACAGTTTGGATCTCTGCACTAGGTTTACATGCATGGCTCCCGTTCAGGAGTGACAACAAAGCCAGACACGGGACGGATGGAAATTCCCATAGACACCAAAACAGTCCATGTTTGGATGATGGATATGACAATATGGCTGGTTAGGGAGTCTAACAAAGCAAGTAAAGCTAAGCAAGTCAAAGCTGTCTGTGGAGTAATGCTCTTTTTATTGCAATGTTTTACACATGTGAGTGAGTCGCTTGGACGCCATCGCGTTGGATGACGTCCCAACACTCACACTGTGTCTTAAAAAAAATGAACGTACAATACACATCATACTTAGTTTGTAATCTGTGAACTGTAAAACTTAGGCCAGTATCCAAAATGATATATATTAGAGAATACAGAAGAGAAAAAAAGTAGTCGAGAACGAAATGGGTGCAGTGAGGTGTTGCAGTACAAATGGACATGACTTCATGGGAAGAGCAGCGTTCATGTTTTCTCCGCTGCGATCTTTCTCTGTCCTCGGCAGCACCTTATCAGCCCTGGCACTCTGCCAGCCCCGGCCAGAGTTAGTGGGAAATGGCTCTAATGGCCAAATCTGAGACCTAATTGCTGATGTTTGTCTCGGTCTTGGCTTCAAAAACAACACGTTCTCCTCCTCGGCCGTGTTCATTTTCCCAGCTCCGTTCGTCCCATACCCAACCCCCTAATCTGTCTGCAGGACCCCATTCATTTAGCTAAACAGCAATGACCTGGGTTTCTTTCTTCTCCCTCTTGCAGGTTCCCAGGCGGAAAAAAGACGCCCTGTACCTCTAAGGACTCGCCGGGGAAAGGGGGAAGATTAGCCAGCACGTAGCCGATCATAATATGATCTTTGTGTGATTGGCGGCGGCCACATTTGCCAGGGCCAGGACAACTGCGCAACAGGTGCACATTAAAAAGGGGAGCGAGGGATGGGCGCAAAAATGCGCCGGCCGCTGGCTGAATACCAAAAGAGAGGGGAGAGGTGGAATAGAGAGAGAGAGAGAGAGAGAGAGAGAGAGAGAGAGAGAGAGAGAGGAAGGAGGAGGGGGTTGAGGAGGGGCGTGGGACAAAAAGATTTTTTAGTAAGAGGTGTGACCGGTGGGATTATTTAGGAGAGTGGGGGTAAAGACACACAAGTCCTCTCCCTGCTCAAAGGAAAATGAGAAAGGAAGGTTTTAAGGGAGTAATGGAAAGTAAGACATAAGTAGCTTTGTGTGTGGTCTGGATATACCTTGTACATATTGCAACTTTATATTGCTCTCTCTCTCTCTCTCTCTCTCTCTCTCTCTCTCTCTTTCTCTCTCGCTCTCACACACACACATCTTCCGAGACATCAGAGCCACACAGACTCCTCTCATCTTCCTTAACAGCTCTAAAACTCCCATTTATCCAGGTACGATATTACGCACGGCCCTAAGTTTCGGAAAATACAGTAAGTTAGTTACATCTCAGTGACTGGATGGTGGGAGTAGAAGTCCACTGGGAAAGAAAGAGAGGGGGAGGGATGGGAAGGGAAGGGAAGGGAAGGCCGAAAGAATGAATCCAGAGGTCAGGGAGCTGAATATCAATAATAGGCGACTGCTGAGCTGTTTGAGTTTAAGAGGAACCGTGACACATGCCCACACAAAATACTGAACCAACCATCAGCCTCTCCCTTTTACCGCTCTCATCCCCCAGACAGGGTTTTTTTTTAAAGGGATGAGCTAGTTAGAGAGACGGCACATTCCGAATTACGTAGCACGAATGCATGAGTACGAGGAGTGTGTATGTCTTTTCTCATTAGAGAGAAAGTCTCCGTGGCTCTAATTTCCTTCTGATTATATCGCCCGGCTCATCCTGCCTCAAATAGGATGAGGAAAATGTTTAGGTTTGAAGAATGGCTACAGGAAGAGAAATATTTTGACTTAGGCAAAATGCATTTCGCTGGGTGTGCAGAAGTGTGTGTGTGTGTGTGTGTGTGTGTGTAGCCATTACCATGTGTGCAAGACACAAAAAGCTTGCAACACAAAAGCAATCCATCACACTGTTTACCTCAGAGGTCAAATGAGTCTGGTGGCGTGGCAGATGGGAATATGAGTGTGTGTGTGTGTGTCTTTACAGACACATTTTAATGAAGCAGTGAGTGAGAAAATTAACAGCCAGACAAACAGCCAGAATGTCCAAAGACTTTTCTCTCTTCCAATATGACTAGAAGAATATATGAATATAATACGAGTGGCTAAGAACTGCCAATCAGATGCCCCCACGTACTGTGTGCCCCGCCCATTTAGCAATCCTATTGGCTGCCCTAGCTATCCTGCCAGCTGTCCTGCCTTGTAATGTCTGCAGTGAACGGCCCATTATGCTCACCCCAGAGACAAAGAGGCCACCTCTCTCTCTCTCTCGCTCTCTCTATATATATATTATTATTATTTTATTTTTTTTCTGTCAGGTTTAACCCACCTATCATCTTATCTGTCATCACACTCACCCGGTCCTCACCCTTCTCATTCTTTGAAATGTTCCGAGGTCCCTGAAATACGCAAAAATGGCTTCCATGTATTTAAATGAACACGAACAGATAAACTCCAAAGAGCAGATTTGAAGACTTCATATCTAAACAAAAATACCTTGTCTCTTTCCAGTGGCCTATGGTGTCACTCCATGGACTAAGGTTCGCACACTCCACAGCCTCACGCTG